>NW_027468804.1:407500-416594 GCF_046254945.1 Alosa pseudoharengus
TATGGTGGATGTTGCATTTATTTTTTAATAAATAGCCCTCATGATCACTACTGTTGATGGAGTATATTTCATATTTTTGAGTCATGTAATCAATGAAAATAATCCATGTTTGTTTCTCAAACCTTTTATAATTGTTTGTTCAAATTGTTGAAATTGTTTGAATAAATAATAAATTGTCTGGGGGTTAGACATCAGTGCATGATGTGGGATAGTGTGTGTGTCAGTCTGAAACTAGGATCAAAAGGTCAGATCAGTCCTGGAGTTTGGTCCTCTCTGGCTCTGGCTCCTCATTCAGGCACAGTAATGAAGAGACACAACTCCCTCTAGTGGCCAGATACCAGAATGGGAGTGTGTGTGGATCACAGGGCAGGAACTGTCAGAATCTCTGACACAATGACCCTCCTGCACAGAGTCCAGACCACATTCACTGACACACTCTACCCTTGGCTTGGCTAGGTCCTATATCAGCAGTGAAGTTATTGTGACTCAGTTACATACAGATGCTCTTAGCGCTACACACACACTCATGTACAGATTGTAGTAGTTCATACAGTGTACGGTAAAATAAGTATAAGTATATATACTCTTTTGATCCCGTGAGGGAAATTTGGTCTCTGCATTTATCCCAATCCGTGAATTAGTGAAACACACTCAGCACACAGTGAACACACAGTGAGGTGAAGCACACACTAATCCCGGCGCAGTGAGCTGCCTGCATCAACGGCGGCGCTCGGGGAGCAGTGAGGAGTTAGGTGCCTTGCCCAAGGGCACTTCAGCCGTGCCCACTGGTCGGGGTTACAGGTCCAGAGTGCTAACCATGGGCCACGCTGCCCCAAATGATAGCAGTACTAGAGTAAATACGGTAATGGTATTGGCCACTCTCGCCTTGGGCATTTCTGTATCAGAACTGAAGCACAAAGTAAACTGCACTACCGTGGCTCCATGTCTCCGTGTGCTATTATTCATGCACAAATACTACACAGATCATCTCATCATAGCACATCATGGGATAGTAGCTCTACACACACACACACATACACACTCATGCACAGATCACATCCCATCACATCCCATACAGGCTAGTAGCGCTACACACACTCATGCACAGATCACATCCCATTACAGGTTATTAGCGCTACACACACACTCATGCACAGATCACATCCCATCACAGGTCGCTGCATCAGCACCATCATGGCCAAGAAGTTCCACCCCGAGCACTTCGTCTGCACCTTCTGCCTCAAGCAGCTCAACAAGGGCACCTTCAAGGAGCAGAACCACAAGCCATACTGCCAGGGCTGCTTCATCAAGCTCTTCAGCTAGAGCCCAACACCAAGGAGCAGAACGACAAGCCAAGCCAGGATGAGTTACGTGATCATGTCCTTCCCCGTGAGCATGTGTGAGATTATAAAGATGATCGATTTACAATAATGAAGGGCATGTCTGTTCCTTTACATAAGAGACACATGTTTTCAGGTTACAGTCTGCAGGCAAAGTCTTAGGATTTTTTCACTATATTTTTGTTATAATGTTCTAATAACCACTCAAAATATGATTACATCTTCCTCTTGTCTCTTGTAACACTGATGCCTTTAAACGGCGGGAACTTCATCAGCTGATGTTAGTCCTCACACCCTAAAATATATATGCTCATATTCTTTCCATCTCAGAGGTAACACAATACTGCAAAACTGAAGCTGCTGTTTAGCTGAACATTTGTCATCACTGATACGTTTTCTTTTTTGTTTGTTTGTTTATTGTTTTAGTGTGCAAGTCTTAACCATGTTGAGTGTTGTTGAAATCCTCCCAGGAGTATTTGAGTGACATGGCTGTTTGCGAAAGCCATTGTATGTAACAAAATATTACTGTAATCTGCATTAATCCTAAAGCAGCACCAAAAAATGAGAGTGAAATCCTTGTATTCTTCCAAATTGTGCATTTAAAGGGACACCAGGCAACGTTTTTGTGTTAATTACTCATCTTCGTAAGTCGGTATATGGTTAAATGACTCATTACAGGGCGAATGAAGACTCTCTCGCCCGCCCCTACTGCCTGTAGGAAGAATATCCCGCTTGCAAGTTCAGTGTATCGTACCCGGCGACCGAAGCAGTTTCAGTTTCCATCCTGCATCCACAGCACAGAGGGAGGCTAGAAACGCTAGCGATTGTTGCAAACGTGTGTATAATGGCAGAGCCGGCAAAGAAGCAGCGAAAACCCTTGACGGAAGATGCAAAGGAAAGGAAAAGAGCTTCAGACCGAGCGAGGGGGAGTTTCGTAGAGAAAAAGCATCAGGCTTGCCTGGTGTCCCTTTAATTGGCCAGGATTTGAAACGCCTCACTTGCAATATTCATTTCCATCTTGTGAAGTGTTATGATGTCAGTTGTCAGTCTGTTTTCAGGTCACTTATGGAATTACAGTACATGTATGTATTAAAGCACAAATAAAGTACATTTTGCTACCTTGGGGCATTGTATGGTTGTCATGGAGACAAGTTGTCCTGGATCAGCTGCAGTCCATCTCCAGGGATGGCACTGGTGAGCCCACGGAGGAGCTGGAGATCAGCTGTGTTTGTAGCCGGTACCCAGCCAGATAATGGGCTTTTTTAACACACAGATCTCACGAGAAGAAGATCCCTCGTTATGATTGCTGCCCCAGTACTGCCACCATGTGTTGCGATTCAAAGACTGCTGTTCGCCAGCAGCAGCATCCATCTTCTTTGTTTTCAAGTAGCAGGAAATTCACGCGGAACCGTTGCTGACTCTTTACACAATGTGTCTGCAAATTACATTTGCTGCTGCTAGGGTGCGTCTAGATTTCCAGGCTAGCCTGGCTGCTTTACCAAATTATTTTGTTTTTTTCATACTGACAATACTCGGTGACCTCAACCAACACAGATCTACAGTATGTGAAACATTGCCAGATTTCCCCTTTCACCTAACTCCAAGTGTTGTATATCCCTCATCAAGTCTGTTGATTTCCTTTACTGTATATACAAAACAATTTGTTGACAAATGAACCTTGCAAAACAGGTGTGATACACTGTGTGTGAAAAGCCAACTATCTGAGGCATGCTGAAAGACTGCTTTTATCTGTGTCTGAATCTCTCTCTGTGCTGTCTCACCGCTACCTGGTCATGGATGACCACAGACTGTAACACAGAACCTTATAAATACACATGATCAGAGTGTGTTGCATCAACTTCAGTTCACCCTGAATATGAATCTGTTCCAACCAGCTTTTCCTGTTTCTCATTAAGACACACACAGGTATCAGATTGGTGTGATCCAGAAAAAACGAACGTACGCACAAAAAAAAACGTGCGTATGCCACCCTTGCAGATGTGCCCATTATAATTCACAAATGAACGTCAACTTGTGCGCAGCCGAATGGTTTTAGGTCTCCGCCTTGTAAACACCCCCTCATCAATATCATTAGCATATGTTTTAATGAAATCAATGGCCTAAAAGCTGTAGCCTATGTAAAATTATATATTGAAAACATTGTATAGGCCTAGCCTATGCCATCTGATGTTAACTAGCCTATATGCGTCAGTTCAAATAGCTTAACTAATTATGTTTTTTTCCAAGCAAAGCTTTCTGGAAAGAGATCGTATGCATCCATGTCCATTGTCCTCTGCTAGCTTTCATTCCTTTTGCTTGCAGTAATGTGAATAATCAACATTTAGTATGTTTAGGCCTACTTTGTAGAAAGGAAAATTGGGTAGGCCTACCTTATGAAGGAAAGACCTCTAGGCCTACAGCATAATCATATACGTTATGGTACAGTAGGCTACTGTACGTTTCCAATATGACTCAGGGTAATATGCTGATTTAGCCTACAAAACATAGGACTAAATTATAAGCGTGATATGTCATGTAATATGATATGTCAGGCTTAAAGTTTCTTTTAGAATAGGCTATGTTTTTGCCGGTCATTATTCATTCATTCTGCATATCTTTGCGATTGTTTTCTTTGAATAATGTCCAATGGCTTAAACATTGTCTTTTATTGTTTGCTGTAGGCCTACCTTTATATTTTAGCCTACATTATCCAACTCACATATTATCATCTGATCTTGGGCACTGCCAGTCAAAAAAAGCAAACAGGTGCGCGCTCTGCACCTCTTTACGCAACTCCGCTGCAACACTAAATATGAAGATGCCCTGTTCTCATATCTCATAGCTCATATCTCCACACCCTCACATGAGCTGTGTCTGAATCTCCCTCTGTGCTGGCTCACTGCTGCCTCGTCATTATAAATTTAGCCCCAGATGTGCTCTTAACACATCACACTTATCTGAACTGCAGAGGCTCAAGGCTCCGGATACAAAACAACTGACCACTGAGGCCCAACTACTGTCCTTAGATTCTGTGTTAGGAATCTATCTTATAACTGCACATGATCACAATGTGTTGTCTCTGTCCAGTCTCTGACTCAGAAACACAGCCATCTGATTGGCTACTCCCTCATCCCCACCCTCCCCCACCTGCCCTGAAGCACAACAGAAACGTAACTCAACTCTCACTCTGCTGCTGCTTCTCAGAGTGTGTGCTTGGTGTGTGTGAGAGACAGAACATGGCGGAGGCAATTTCTCAGGAGAAAGACTCTTTCACATGTCCAGTGTGTCTGGATCTACTGAAGGATCCAGTGACTATTCCCTGTGGACATAATTTCTGTATGAGGTGCATTGAGGGCTGCTGGGATCAGGAGGATCAGAAAGGAGTCTACAGCTGTTCTCTGTGCAAACACACCTTCACTCCTAGACCTGTCCTCTACAAAAACCCTCTGATTGCTGAAATGGTGGAGAAATTTAGGAAGACCAGAATCCAAGCTTCTACTCACAATTATGCTGGACCTGGAGATGTGGAGTGTGACGTCTGCACTGGAAAAAAACGCAGAGCTGTGAAGTCCTGTTTGGAGTGTCTGGTGTCATACTGTGAAAGTCACTTCAAAGTTCATAATGAAGTTACCCCGAGAAAACACTCAGTGATTGATGCCACAGGCCAGCTACAGGAGAGGATCTGCTCTGAACATAAGAAAGTTTTAGAAATATTTTGTCGTACTGATCAGATTAGTATCTTCCTTATGTGCACGATGGACGGACATAAAGGCCATGACACAGTCACAGTTGCAGCAGAAATGCATACCAAACAGGTGAGTACTGGAGCTACACTTGTGTCTTCATTTTATTTGAAAGGTCTGATACACATTTTATGTGTTTGTACTGTAAGAACATTAAGAAGAACAAGAACACTACTGATTTTCTGCAGACTCTTTTCATTAGATAACTCACAGACCAGGAAATCATTGCAGGTGTAAAGCAGGGTTGCCAACTTTGGGTGTTTGGCTGGAGTGAGATTTTGTGAAGTCATAGTGCGTGTGCGTTACATTTTTCCCTAAACCTAATTTTAAAAATGTCTGTCCCCTGACTTTTTTGCTATGTACAGTATAATCCCTGATTTAAGTTTCTTCAAAATGTACAATTAAATTATTGATTGCACTTGAAAACAAGACCATTGTTTTAACCCTGTGGCATGGAAGGATTATGAGCCACTGGGCCCCTGGGCACAGACATGAAAAGGGCCCCTCTGCCCACCTGAAAAAGGTAGTAGCTCAGTAGAAAAAAATGAAAAATAACCCCTTAAATGATAACTTCTGGCGTTTTTTGTGGAAATAAATGGACAGATTGAGACTTATGAATGTGTGTATGAGTGTACGTATGTATCAGGGATGGAAATAGCCTAAAATATTTTTTTCCACCTACCATTGTGGCTGGTGGATTCCAAAGTCTACCAGCCACTAGAGATACAGTATGGACATTTGATGAAAAATCATGACCAAAATGATCACGGTTATTGGTATTGCAATATGATTAAAATGTGCTGACTTTTCTTCTAAACCTACCATCAATGTTGGACAGAACTCATAATTGGCCTGCCCTTCATGCCCAGTAGCAACAAATCTAAAGGTCAACAGAACAGCTATAGTGTCATAAAAGTGGTGTGGCTCCTTTAAGACCCAATCCACTGGTGTGAGTTCTGGAGCCATCCAACTTTATCTAACTCTATACTATCCTACATCATCTGATTTTAATATTATGTCTAGGCTACAGTATATTTAACATTTAACATTTATTTTCTATTTGGCCTGTTATGAAATTATGCATTGACCAATATAAGCACACTTTTTTTAAGACACTTAAATACATGCATGCATTTTGTGAAAACAAATCATTATGGCTACATCGACATACTCTTAGCCATGAGCTATATGTGACCGTGTGCTAGCTTCTATAACTAACATGTACTTTTGTATTACAGGTTACCAAATAAATGGATAGAACCAGAGGCAGTTACAAACAGTCAATAGTTTATTTAGTCGCTTTGCTTGTATTTGGTAGGGGTAACAGGATATAGATTTATCGACATACAGTAAATCATGACAAGGGACAAGAAAGCAAAACACCTAACATAGGCCCAGCGGACCAACCCAAGTAATTAGTCGTACTGCTAAAATACAACTGACAAATCTTCAGCCATACGTGATTACTAGTATACTCATGCACACGCTAGTGTAGCACTGCAAGCTGCAAAACGCCCAAGTTAAATCACACGTTGATATCAAGAGAAATCACACAAGGAACAAACTTTGTATCAAAACCCAATCATTAAGAGAGTGTTTACACCACAAGCTTTTAAGGGCAGAATAATGCCAGCTATAACCTCACAATAGAACTATCCCTGGGTTAGGCCCACAAGACAGGGACAAGGGGATAGGCCCAACAAGGAGCCAACACAGGAGAACAGACATAAACAAACAGCACGAGACACGTGGCTTCAGCTACCTTAGTATATAAACCAAAAAAACAAACAAAAGAAATAAACAGAGGAAAACCGTGGTCAGACTACGAATGATGATTGTTGTAGATCTTGGCTGTGACCGCCGTACAATACCACCGTTTCCAGAAGGAAATTGGAATGGAAGAGGACCCACGTTAACTGCTCATCCCTTGTTACTCCCAATAGCAGGAAAGACTTTACATGTAGGCCTACGGGTCTCGCACCGCCACAGTGAAACGAGCCAGGGGCTCCTAATGCCCAATGTAAAGTTTGACAGTCTCAAATAGCGTGCCCTCCCCGGCCTATGTCTTACTCCGACCAGCGACGGCAACGTGCAACTCAAACAATTCCCGGGAGCATTTCCTGGTTTATCAAAACGGATGTTACAGACTCATTAATCCTCATCTCATGCACCTGTAGGTGTCAGCCAGCGAACGTCTACGTGGGCTGACCCTATCACACTCACCCCGGCCACTAATGTTCACCGTCCCGGTGAACCATCTCAACTGTAGTACTAGCCGAACTAGATGTGGTCAGAGTAGTGTCCCCATACGCAGCCGGTGCACCAAGACTGCGAATAGCAGACTGCGGTAGATTAAAGGGATTGCCATGTTGCCCAGCTGTGCTACGACTTGAACGTCTAAAGGGGGGTGTGGCCGCAAGGTCGCATGTTGTGCCAATGGGTGGCGGTAAGGGAGACAGTTCTACAGCATCAGGGGGTCTATGTACCCTCCCCTCAGTAGGAGGTGTGGTTAGTGGCTGTATCGGGGGTGAAGGTGGGCTTGTACTGCTGGGAGGGGATGGGCCTCGCTGGTTGCCTTGGGGGGCTAGTGGCAGACTGGTGGTGTGAACAGGCATCCTCCAAAGTTCCACTTCCTCAGGTTCAGGTGAGCTAGGTGTTTCCACGATTTGCGGGGCCAGGCCTGGAACTGTGTGAGCAGCCGAAGAGGGGTTACCAGCAAGTCCAGTTCCTACGGGTGAACGGGGAACAGCAAAACCTGGGAGAGCCTTGGGTATCTTAGGGACTGGTTTAATCTCAGTGCGATGAAGGACTTTGTATGGGCCACTGCCCTCTTGAGGCTTGAGTTTGTAGAGGGTACCCACCTCGTCAAGGCATTCAATCACTTCATAGAGCGTGGAGCTCCAGACATCCTGGATTTTGTGTCGGCCATGAAAGTGATTCCGGCAGCGTACGAGTGTGCCGTTAGGAAGGATGGGGGCCGGCTGTGCATGATCTTTATTACGCTGGGCTGCAGCGGCTTCCAACTGCTGGAGTGCATGGCTGTATGCAGTAGACAGGCGCTCTTTGTGCTGGACCATCCATTCCCCTAGGTCCATGTCAGAGGAGCTGGTTTCCGCCATACCCAGCAACTGATCCACAGGCAGTTGAGGCTTGTGGCCGAACATGAGTTCATAGGGCGAATATTTAGTGGACTGATGTACAGTGGTGTTGTAGGCAAAAAGGAGCTGGGGAAGTAGTTGTGGCCATTTCCTTTTCTGATCCAACGGCAGTGTTCTCAAGAGGTCATGAAGTGTGCGGTTAAACCGCTCGCACTGCCCATTTCCCTCAGGATGGTAAGGGGTTGTTCGACTTTTCCGGACGTCATAGAGGGTGCATAGCTGATGTAAAAGTTCTCCTTCAAAGCACCGACCTTGGTCTGAATGGAGTCGTTGGGGCACTCCGTAGGTGTAGAACCATTTTTCTGTTAACACTTTCACCACGGACTTGGCTTTCTGATCGATAGTGGGATAGGCTTGTGTGAACTTGGAGAACACGTCGGTTACAACTAACACATTCTCATGGCCACTACTTGCACGTTCCAGTATGGTGAAGTCAAGAGCTACTATCTCCAAGGGCCTGGTGGCAAGTAGGCTTCCTTGGAATGTTCTGACCTTGGGTAAAGCAGCTTTTGCAACCACACAACGTTCGCATTCTTCACACCACTTCTTGATGTCATGGTGCATCCTTGGCCAATAGCACCGCTGCCGGATGAGACTTGTGGTTCGATCGACACCCTGGTGACCATGGTTATTGTGCAGGTTGGTCAATACCTCTCTCCGTAGAATGGCTGGCAGCAGGAGTTGGAGTACTGTCGTCCTGGCTGGGGGCAGCTGCACCTCTCTGTAGAACAGCCCATTCTTGTCTCGGATGCGCTGCCATTGTTTGACCAGCTCTCGCACCCCATCGTGAGCTGCTCTCAATTCAGTAGTTCTTGGTGGTCGGCCCCTCTTCCAAAAGTGCATGAAACTTGCA
>NW_027468807.1:5000-12330 GCF_046254945.1 Alosa pseudoharengus
CATATATTATTACACGGCTCTTTAGAGTGCTGTAGAATGCTCCATATATTATTACACGGCTCTTTAGAGTGCTGCAGAATGCTCCATATATTATTACACGGCTCTTCAGAGTGCTGCATAATGCTCCATATATTATTACACGGCTCTTCAGAGTGCTGCATAATGCTCCATATATTATTACACGGCTCTTCAGAGTGCTGCATAATGCTCCATATATTATTACACGGCTCTTTAGAGTGCTGTAGAATGCTCCATATATTATTACACGGCTCTTTAGAGTGCTGCATAATGCTCCATATATTATTACACGGCTCTTCAGAGTGCTGCATAATGCTCCATATATTATTACACGGCTCTTCAGAGTGCTGCATAATGCTCCATATATTATTACACGGCTCTTTAGAGTGCTGTAGAATGCTCCATATATTATTACACGGCTCTTTAGAGTGCTGTAGAATGCTCCATATATTATTACACGGCTCTTTAGAGTGCTGCATAATGCTCCATATATTATTACACGGCTCTTCAGAGTGCTGCATAATGCTCCATATATTATTACACGGCTCTTCAGAGTGCTGCATAATGCTCCATATATTATTACACGGCTCTTTAGAGTGCTGTAGAATGCTCCATATATTATTACACGGCTCTTTAGAGTGCTGTAGAATGCTCCATATATTATTACACGGCTCTTTAGAGTGCTGCATAATGCTCCATATATTATTACACGGCTCTTCAGAGTGCTGCATAATGCTCCATATATTATTACACGGCTCTTCAGAGTGCTGTAGAATGCTCCATATATTATTACACGGCTCTTTAGAGTGCTGTAGAATGCTCCATATATTATTACACGGCTCTTTAGAGTGCTGCATAATGCTCCATATATTATTACACGGCTCTTTAGAGTGCTGCATAATGCTCCATATATTATTACACGGCTCTTTAGAGTGCTGCATAATGCTCCATATATTATTACACGGCTCTTCAGAGTGCTGCATAATGCTCCATATATTATTACACGGCTCTTCAGAGTGCTGCATAATGCTCCATATATTATTACACGGCTCTTCAGAGTGCTGCAGAATGCTCCATATATTATTACACGGCTCTTCAGAGTGCTGTAGAATGCTCCATATATTATTACACGGCTCTTTAGAGTGCTGCATAATGCTCCATATATTATTACACGGCTCTTTAGAGTGCTGTAGAATGCTCCATATATTATTACACGGCTCTTTAGAGTGCTGCATAATGCTCCATATATTATTACACGGCTCTTCAGAGTGCTGCATAATGCTCCATATATTATTACACGGCTCTTCAGAGTGCTGTAGAATGCTCCATATATTATTACACGGCTCTTCAGAGTGCTGTAGAATGCTCCATATATTATTACACGGCTCTTCAGAGTGCTGCAGAATGCTCCATTCATTTGAATGGGCCTTCCCAACGTCCGGTGGTCTGCTAATTCTCAATAGCAGATCGTTGCTAAGTATAACAGACTGCTGTAAAGGAAAATTGGTTTTGTGCTTCTAATTCACGTCTTTTATATCACTACGCAAGGACTGGAACTTCATTCACAAGTGAAAGCAGACTGTTGATCAGCTGTGTTCAAAAGAATGTTTGATACAAGTTCTGCGTGTGCTGTTGCGAACTATTTGTCTCTCACCAAAAGCCACAATGAAACGGTAACAAATAGGCTTGCATCGTGGTCCGGTTTGCCCTGTCGGGACTTATTTTCCCAATAATGACCGGCGTTCTATACATTATCCCTTACATAACAACACACATAAACATAATATTAAATATATAATACATAACAAGACTGTAATCCTATTAGATAATATAATAATATAAATAAATATAATATTAAATATATAACATATAATCACTAAACCAATTACCATATTAAATATATAACACATAATCACTAAACCAAAAAGTTAAAGACCGTTTAGAAACAGTTAAAAGCTTGAGAAATGATGTCAACCACAGCAGCAGGTCTAATCTTATCTTATCTTAGGAGTGTGATTTAGGAGTGCTCATAAGATAACAAGCTTTGGGAATACGGGAACTGATCTACATTTTACACACACACACACACACACACACACACACACACACACACACACACACACACACACACACACACACACAGCAAACACACTATAAACACTGTGTGTGTGTGTGTGTCCATGTCTAATCGGTTATTGATCCATAGCTATGTGTATGTGTGTGCATGCCTGTGGCTGTTGATTGATATTATGTGTGTGTGTGTATGTATATGTGTTCATGTCTTGTCGGTTATTGATCCATAGATACGTGTGTGTGTGTGTGTGTGTGTGGGCGGGTACTGTATGTGTCTAGTAGGGGTGTGAATCTCTCATGTAAAACACGATACGATTCACATCTAGATACATGGGCACGATTCGATACAAGAAAAGATACATGTTCATAAAAACGATTCAGTACGATTCGATGTGATGCGATTTGATGCAATTTCGATGCATTTGAAGAATGGAAAGCATTCTGAAAGATTTTTCATAATTTGCTTAAGGTGCACATTAATTTTATATTATCAATTATCATAGTCATGTCAATAAGGCAAAAACAAATGTGTGAATATGATTATCTAAACTGAGGTTTGTATCATATACTGTATTGAAATGAAAAAATAATAGTCTACATTTCAGTCAAACACAGCAGCCAAATACAACATAAAAATACATTTTTATAGACTTTATAGATTTTATAGAGTTAGATCTGATTGTTTTCAAGGAGCTGTAGCCCATTGTTGAGGTAAGACAATACCGAAATAAAATAAAACAGTGCTTAAGACAATCTTGGCCTTTTAGCCTACAAGAATAAAATAGGCCTACATATCAATGAGCTGTTCCAAGTCTGAGTGAATATGAACAAAATAATAATAATTTGTGCATCGTTTTAGCAGCAAGGGCCAAATTATTCTTTAACATTAAGGAAATCCCTTCATCAAACGGCTACTCTACAGACTATTGTTGCTGTTTAGGAATGCTATAGTAAGTGTTTAATTTTGTGCTGGATTTTGAAAAACAAAAGAGTAAAAACTGTCAAACAAACAACCGAGTGCGAGTTGTCACATACTTAAATTGCAGTAGATGTATCGGTAATGAAGTCCTTTGACAACTTTGGGCAATGAATGTAGCCCAACTGCATTACCCACAATTCCGTGCCACGTGTAGTTTCAAAACCGGAGGTGGGATGAACGCGCTGCTTCTAACGTAAATGAGAGTCTGAGCGAGCAGAAAAGGTTGTGAACCGATTCGTAACAACAAAATCAAAATATAACGACCGGTTCATTTCAGTTTTATTCCGATACGGGGCTTCACGTAATCTTTACTGCTTGGAATGTAAATGAGAGTCTGAGCGAGCAGAAAAGGTTGTGAACCGATTCGTAACAAGTAAATAGATATAACGACCGGTTCATTTCAGTTTTATTTCGATACGGGGCTTCACGTATCGATGTAGCCGTATCTTACACGTTAAAAACGGATACCGATACATATCGGTTAATCTTTACACCCCTAGTGTCTAGTGATTTTAATGTCTGTGTCTATCAAAGTCTGAGAGTTGGAACATATGTCATATATGTAAACTGCAGAAACTGTATCTGTGTGTGTGTGTGTGTGTGTATCTGTGTGTGCGTGTATCTGTGTGTGTGTGTATCTGTGCGTATGTGTGTGTGTGTGTGTGTGTGTGTGTGTGTATCTGTGTGTGTGTGTGCGTGTGTGTGTGTGTGTGCGTGTGTGTGTGAGTAGGCCTGACCTCTGAGGGGATCTACCGTAAGAGCGGTGTGAACAGCCGCGTGGCCTCTCTGCTGGAGGCGTTCCGGCAGGACGCCAGGAGTGTGTGGCTCAAGGAGGGAGAGCAGCAGCTGGACGACGTGGCCAACGTGCTCAAGCGCTTCTTCAGAGACCTCAACGATGGCCTGTTCACCACACACACCTCCCAGCACTGGCTCAACACCACAGGTACACACACACACACACACACACACACACACACACATACCTCCCAGCACTGGCTCAACACCACAGGTACACACACACACACACACACACACACAAGCGCTTCTTCAGAGACCTCAACGATGGCCTGTTCACCACACACACCTCCCAGCACTGGCTCAACACCACAGGTACACACACACACACACACACACACACACACACACACACACACACACACACACACACACACACACCTCCCAGCACTGGCTCAACACCACAGGTACACACACACACACACACACACATACACACACACACACACACACAAGCGCTTCTTCAGAGACCTCAACGATGGCCTGTTCACCACACACACCTCCCAGCACTGGCTCAACACCACAGGTACACACACACACACACACACACACACACACACACACACACACACACACACACACACACCTCCCAGCACTGGCTCAACACCACAGGTACACACACACACACACACACACACACACACACACACACACACACACACACACACACACACACAGGCACACACACACACCTGCCAGCACTGGCTCAACACCATAGGTACACACACACACACACACACACACAAGCGCTTCTTCAGACATGCACACACACACACACACACACAAACAAGCGCTTCTTCACACATGCACACACACACACACACACACACAAGCGCTTCTTCAGACATGCACACACACACACACACACAAACAAGCGCTTCTTCACACATGCACACACACACACACACACACACACACAAGCGTTTCTTCACACATGCACACACACATTCACACACACACACACACACACACACGCTTCTTCACACACACACACACACACACGCTTCTTCACACACACACATACACACAGGCATTCCACAGTTCCTGTCTCCTGACCTCGGCCCCTTTGAAAACTTGTGACATTAAAAATGAAGCAGAGCAGGAACTGTGACTGTGGAATGTAGTTTGATCATTCTAGGCAGAAATACCTGCTCATAGGTGCCAGAAGTTGGTTGACTATGCAGCGCAGATGTGCAGCACTTCAACTAAATATTAGTTCAGTGATTTAAAGTCAGGTTAGTGAGGAGATTTTGAAAATAATTCCTCAGTTCATGTCAACTGTTTGAGGTTGAAGAGAAAATTGTCAGATTAATAGCCTATCCCTTTGCTTTGCTTCCTGAAGAAAATAATATGAATAAATAACATAAAATGAACATGGAGTATATTTTCATCTATTGACCCTGATAATGAGGTAATGTTTGTATAAGTATAAGTATATAAGTATATATACTCTTTTGATCCCGTGAGGGAAATTTGGTCTCTGCATTTATCCCAATCCGTGAATTAGTGAAACACCCTCAGTGAACACACAGTGAGGTGAAGCACACACTAATCCCGGTGCAGTGAGCTGCCTGCAACAACAGCAGCGCTCGGGGAGCAGTGAGGGGTTAGGTGCCTTGCTCAAGGGCACTTCAGCCGTGCCTACTGGTCGGGGTTCGAACCGGCAACCCTCCGGTTACAAGTCCGAAGCGCTAACCAGTAGACCACGGCTGCCCCCAAATGTTTGAAAGAGCTCGAGACATGAATGAATACTTATATAAATAAGTGTGACCAAAACAGGCATCAACTTTTTCTTTCTTTTATGGTAGCCGTGGGAGGGAACTTTTCACCTCGCCAGCCTCGACCAAATGACCGCACAATTCTGAAGAACTGAAAACGCTTCTGCTCCGTGATGCTCTTGTGCTTCCTCTCGTATCGGCCCTTTCTCACACACACACACACACACACTATACACACTATACACACACACACACACACTATACACACTATACAACACTACACACACACACACACACACTATACACACTATACACACTATACACTATACACACACACACACTATACACACACACACTATACACACACACACTATACACTATACACACACACATAACACTATACACACTATACACTATACACACACACACACTATACACACTATACACTATACACACTACACACACACACACACACACTATACACTATACACACACACACTACACACACACTATACACACTATACACACTATACACACTATACACACACACTATACACACTATACACACTATACACACTATACACACACACTATACACACTATACACACACACACACACACACACACTATACACTATACACACACACACTATACACACACACTATACACACTATACACACTATACACACTATACACACACACTATACACACTATACACACTATACACACTATACACACACACTATACACACTATACACACTATACACACACACACTATACACACTATACACACTATACACACACACTATACACACTATACACACTATACACACTATACACACACACACTATACACACTATACACACTATACACACACACTATACACACTATACACACACACACACACACTATACACACTATACCACACACTATACACACTATACACTATACACACACACTATACACACACTATACACACACACACACACACACTATACACACACACACACACTATACACTATACACTATACACACACACACTATACACACACACACACACTATACACACTATACACACTATACACACACACTATACACACTATACACACACACACACACACACTATACACACTATACACACACACTATACACACTATACACTATACACACACACACACACACACTATACACACACACACACACTATACACTATACACTATACACACACACACTATACACACACACACACACACACACTATACACTATACACACACACACACTATACACACACACTATACACACACTATACACACACACACACACACTATACACACACACACTATACACACACTATACACACACACACACACACACACTATACACACACACTACACACACTATAACACACACACACACAACACACACACACACACACACACACACACACACTATACACACACACACACACACACACACACACACACACACACACACACAAACTATACACACACACACACACACAGACACACACACACACACACACACACACACACACACACACACACACTCACACACACACACACACACACACACACACACACACACACACACACACACACTCACACACACACACACACACACACACTCACACACACACACACACACACTATACACACACACACACTATACACACACTATACACACACACACACACACTATACACACACACACACTATACACACACTAT